>NC_067140.1:18685136-18707636 GCF_903995435.1 Acomys russatus
GTTTTACCTTCTAAGGCTGTAAATACAGATGAATTGCCATACCTGCCTGGCATCTACTTGGGTCCTGGGAATCCCAACTCTGATCCTCATGCCTGTATGGGGAGCCCTTTAACAACTGAAGTCTCTTCGAGTCCTGCCAGTTTTCTTCAGAGACCGAGCGTCACTGTCCAGACTGACCGGAGACCATGACATGTGATGTCTCCTGCCTCAGTCTCCCAGCATTGGGATCGCAGAAATGCACTACCACACCCTGCAGGGCAGACGCTGAGTTTTCAGTTTCAAGCCACTCTATGATGATGCTCGGTCCCAAACCTCTCCTCTCTTAAAGGCAGGCACAGCAGTGGGGAATCTTGAGAACACTTTGACCAGAACTGGAACAAGAAAGAGAGTAGTAGCCTTTATGTTAATATGTGCCTATTTACTAAAGCCTTGGGGACCCCACATCTTAGTGGCCATTCAAGCATCTTTCTAAGGGGTAATTTGTAAGGGTTGGGTGGGGTCAAATCTAAACAGGATTAGAATTCCCCTCTACATTTTTGTAATTTTAGGCAAATATGTCAACTTCAAGAAAACACTGCTTCTTTCTAAAGTGCCGACCAGAAGGAAATTTCCCAGTGATATTAAGGTCATTTATTGTGAGTTAAAAAAAAATAATAATTAAAAAAAAAAAACAAATCAAATCCTTTTATTAAGCAATTTGCCCAAAACCCAACTATACTAATTAAGTCTCTACGGGTAAATATATTCATAAATAGTCATATTTTATCAAAGTCAAATATAGGGCAAACGCTTGCGTTTGTGCACTACTAAGCCTGGGTGATTAAAGAAGGCCCAAGCCACATTCTTTGAGATTCTATTCACTAATAAATGTTTAATAAAAAAAATGTAAGGATGGGATATTGTTCGCAGAAGAAAGAGATCCCCAGTGTTTCTGGTGGATCCGGCTTTGTGAAAAGCGACTTTTGTACATTCTGATCCATCAGATAGATATTTCACTATAAAAGGTTTTCGTGGAAATCATAGCTGTCAACTATCAATTAAATCACACAGTCCCATTTTCCTTAAGTACCGTATTGAACTCTAATGAAAGGTTACCTTGCTTTATACTTTGTTAAGATTAAACTTAACAAAAAAAAGTAACATTGGTATTCCCTGAAGAGAGCGTACAAACAAGGTTTGCCTCAGTGACAGGGGCGTGCCTAAGTGTTTTTGCTGTATGCTGGGAAATACACTTTCCCACACATTTAAAAAAATGCAAAGAATTCTTTTTTTTTTTTTTTTTTAAAGAAATCAGTGCAATCAGAAAATTTAACCCATTCCAAGCTGCCTGTCTCTCCTGTATTTCTTTGCTCCCGACTTGGAGCCATGTGGTATCTGAGCATCGTTTTTTGCACATGTCAACAGAGCAGAGGCCGAATGAGCACCTGCCAGCCAGCCCGGGATGCGGAACCAAGACAAAGGCTTGAACCCATCGGCTCCGAGTTCAGGGTTCCTCTCTGCCACTCGCTGCTGGTGTGGTCCCTCTCATCTGCTCGCTCACTTTCTGAGCTTTGTGTCCGTAAAGTGAGACGCGGAAAGCGCTCTTTGAGTTCCACTCTGAGCTCTGAGGAGAGAGTGTCAAAGCTGTTCGGAACATGGCGTGCGGCCAGTGAGTGGCAGCTGTGCTGTTGATGATGGGATGCGGGAAAGGTAGATGTGAAGACCCTCCCTGCAGAAACGTGCTGCCTCCCCAAACTAGAAACAAATGTAGAGGGAGGGGCTGAGTATATTCTTAGGGTGTCATCAAATGAGGTGTGTGTGTGTGTGTGTGTGTGTGTGTGTGTGTGTGTGTGTGTGTGTTGGGGTGTGCATAGGCCAGAAGACATCCTGAGGTATCATTTCTTAGCTGCCTTTCACCTTTTGTTTGTTCACGTGTCTCTTTGGCCCAGTCCTTTGCCAGGCAGTCTCAGCTATCTGTCTAGTAAGCCTCCAGGAACCCTCCTGTCTCCACCGCCCATCTCACCATCCCTGGGTTTGTCAGTGAGCACCATTCCATCAGGCTTTTAATATGGGGACCCAATTCAGGCCCTGTGTGACAAGCACATCATTGACGCAGCTACGACGCAGAGCTTCTAGAACAGACACCACACAAATGTAGTAGAGAGGAATGGATGATAACAATGACCCACGTACTCTCTTTCCTTCGAAAGCTCTCTTCATAGATGCTTAGTGTCCACCCCCCCCAAACCAGGTTCACAGCAAAGTGAAATGGCACAGAGTGAAGCTACAGAAATAAATGCTGCAGACTCAGGAGCCAGAGCCCGCATTACTAACACTCTCTGAGGATGCTTTATGGACGACTCTTCCATACAGCCCCGTGCTCTTGACAGATAAGCGTGGGCAGGTGTGAGTGGAGGGCTGGCACCAAATGGACCACATGTCCCTTCCTCAGGGGCATTGTCTCCCTGGTTCTAGCTGGTTCTTGCAGGATCTGCTAGGGAACTCAGAAATTCAGACCCTGTGGGGAACCGCAAGAGACTGATGAGAAGGCGTGTTGGTTAAAACTACCCCATCTCCAGGAGTGTTGGGTGTTTGCTCAAGTGGAACCCGGGTGAACTACTCTTGGGAGGCCCCGTCCACATCTATAGCGTTATAATTTGAGGAAAGCCTCATTTTTGAGTGACTCTCTAGTCTATAATCTTGAAAAAAAAAAAGTAATTTGTAAAACTCAAATGGATGTTGGCATGAACTTAACTAACATTGACTGCCTTCTATCATGAGTTAATATTAAGCAGAGCTTGCCAGTGCCTAAATATTTGTTTTAGGAAGACCCACAGACTCCATTTTCTTTGGGGGCTAAGCTGTAATCCTTGGCCTAATGGCTGCAGGATACAGCAGCCGATAAATCATGCTTTCTCAGACAGAAGGGTGCCAGTGGTTGTGTACAGATGGCAGGATGTGTCGATGGATGCCTGAGTTTTGGCTGCGCCTACTGTAAACAGAGAAATGCCTCTGCAGTGAGCCCATTTGATGGCTAAGCAGTCACCGCTGCAGACAGCTTGATGTGCTTGTGCTCAATCAGCTTCTAAAGATTTCAGATGCTCGCCATTAATGAATCATTTGCTTAATTGACAGAGCATTAGAAAAAGGGTTTAAGGAATTGGGTCAGAACCCTGCACAGACTGTTGCTCCTAGAGACAACCATCTTCAAGGGTGGGGTGGCGAGACCTTGAAGTAGTGAGGGGTTCGCTGCTTCCTAGTGTCCCCTCACCCTCACCCTGTTTTGTATGAGGGTTAATGAATGTTTATGAAAACTAGAAGAGGAAAAAAAATCTGTTGGTTTAAAGTTCCTCAGTTCAGGCTCAGTCTCTGAAGATGAAAGTTTCATGGGCACCCCCCAATGATGCCCTTTCTCAGAGTGTACCCCATTTTGTCTCTCTTTCTCTGGGCTTCCCTCTTGAGCTCCTGAATTTTATTAATTATGGAATGCACCAGCCATCTTAGAAATATGATTAACGACACTTCAGAAACACAGAACTAAATAAGCCAGGCTTCAATATATGATTGTGTAGGCCTGATAGAAACCCCAGGACGGCCATCTTTTAAGAGGTGTGTGTAAGGAGTTTAACACCAGCCCGTTGCTGCAGTACTTAAAGTCTGGCGGCTTTGTGAGTTATCACCCTGCTGCGGATGGGGCTTTCGATGAATTTGTAATTTGAAAAGTTAAATTAACCCTGAAATATATTATTTGTTGTCTGTTTTTCCACTCAGGAAAGATAGCCTTGTGTAAACAGAGCTTCCCTCTCCCGGCTGATGTGAGGGTGAGCTGGGCAGAGATACTTGCTGAATTTACAGTGGATGGTATTTTTCAGAGCATGAGTAGTCAATTTTTTTTTCTTGAAAAGAAGACACCACTGCTATGAAAAAATATTTTCCAAGAGATTTCTGGTGCTTTCTCCATGGTGAACATAGTCCTGTGGTGTTCTGCTGAACAAGTATTTGCCACATTCACTGGTGGTCTCTTACTAGAATGTAAGCTTCATAAGGCTGGGAATTGTCTTTTGTTTTGGGGCTCTTTCCCAGCACTGGTCACAGGAAGCCTGGCCCACAGCAGGTACCCCATAAATGCTGGCTGAGGAATACAAAAACACACATTTATTTTCAAGAGAAAATGACTTTGGAAATCTTTACTGTCATGGGGCAATGTTAACAGACTCAGGCCTTGTCTTTGCTCCTATGGTAAGAGGCTTGCTCATTTATCCAACCCGTTTTTACTGGGCACATTTTTTGTGCCACACCCTGTCCTAAGCACTGCAGAGTCAGCAATTACTAATGCACAATGCATTATCCTCGTTCAATACCCTTCTTTTGAGATAATTTAATACGCATGCACACATACAGGTTCAAGTGCAACCAATGTAGAGGTCAGAGGTCAACTTCAGGCACTTTTTTTTCTCCAATGTCATCCATCTTAGTTATTTCTTTTTGCAGCAGGTCTCTCACTGGCCTGAGGCTGAAGGAATAGACCAGATTGGCTGATGAGGCCCAGACATCCTCCCTCTGCATTGCCAGTGCAGGGATTACAAGCAAGAGCCACTCACCATGTGCATCTTTTGGAAACATGAGCCCTGGAGACCAAACTTGGGCCTTTGTTCTTTTCCAGTGGACTGCTGTCTAGCTGAATCTTTCTATTCCCTATAAATTCAATTTAATGGTCTGTGTGTATTTTGAAGAAAAAATATGGCACCCCAAAGTGTGGGAGACAGAAGTCCAACTCAGCTGTGGACACTAAGTTAGCCTTCCCTGAGGAGGTAATCTTGAGTCTGACACCTCAGAGCATGTTGGAGGGCACCTGAGGTGGAAGGGAAGTCTGTGCAAAGGGCCTGTGGCAGGAGCAGCTTTGTGTCAAAATAGGACAAGCAGTTAGGGAAAACAATGCAGAGAGTGGAAGAGTGAGATTCAGGAAGAAGCTTTGGACCACATCTCTGGGTCTGTGAAGGCCAGTGTCTGACTGTCCTGAGAGAAATGAGGTGCTATTACAAGGTGCCAAGGATGATCACATGGTATTTTAAAAAAAGAAAACATTTTGTTGAATAAATGAGAAGTAAACACACATACGTAAACACACATGAACATAGACAGACACACAGATATATAGACAGACACACATTTGCTTTTTTATTTGTTTGCTTGTTTTTTTTTTTTTGACAGAGTCTCTGTGTAACTCTGGCTGTCCTGGAACACACTACATAGACCAGGCTCAACTCAAATTCACAGGCATCCACTTGCCTCTGCCTCCCAACTGCTGCGATTAAAGAGATGTGCCACCACTACCTGGCTAAAATAAATATATTTTTAGATGATGAGAGGAGTCTATCGTTGTCTATGTTTTTTTAAGAAGGAAGATAGTAATTAGTACTATTCAAGTGGTGTGAATGAATAAAAAACGTCTGGGAGCCAGGGGATGGTTTGGTGAGCTCTAAACAGATATGAACCTGGGATGCTAAGAGACCAAGTACTTTGGTGTTCGTCATGTGTGTTCCCCTTTGCTGACTCAGAATGGGTGCTGCCATAGCTCCAGGACTTGGCTGGTCCACTCTTCCTTTGTACACAAGCAGACCACAGGGGCCTCAGTTGCCAGGGCTAGACACGAATGCCAAACTATTCTACTGGAGCCACAGCACTGGTGCCTGGCGAGTGGCTGATGGCTGGCTGGTTGGTGGATATGACATCTCCAGCGAGGATACACAAGTAAGAGATGGAATGAAGGACGCGCTGTGGGAGCTGCCACCTTCCATGAGAAGGGAGGGAAGATGAGAGGAGATTCCAGTGTTGAGATAACACCTGGCTTTGGAAGCCTAAGGCACAGTTTTTGAGCTGGGGATCCAGGTACAAAGGCCACCAAGTAGAGCTGCCCACATCTGGCCACTTTGCAATCTTAAGAAAACTGCAACTCTTATTCAATTTAAGTATACTTAATATTGCTCTTCTCCTAAGTTTAAGACCCGTGAATGGAGGCTTGCCCCATTGCACCTACATTCACTCATGGTGCACGTTTAGAAAACGAACACTTGCAGATCGCCAATAAAACATCCATGTCTGTTTTCCTCTTTACAACTATTTGTTATTGTAATAATATCTGTATGTATACGGTACGTGTGTGGGTATAACACATGCATACAGACATCAGAGGACAATTTACAGGAGTGAATTCTCTTTCTACTGTCTGGGATTCTAGGGTCAAACTCATGTCTTCAGGCTAGCACGGCCTGAACTTGCCATGTTGTCCATGTTGTCCCCCTCCCCGTTTTCCTCTTTTAAACTGAACCTCAGCGTGTTGAGCTGCCCACCTTTTCCCACACACCAGTGGACATTGAGAAAAACTGACTGTAGAACCTGAGCTCCCCCTAACCGGACAATTTAACCTTGCCCTTTCTGCAGGGACTGGTCTGTGGGCGCACTTGACCCAGCTCTGGACAAGAAGAAGGAAGAAGAGGAAAATTTCTGAGAAAGATTTTCTCATGCTTACAAAGATACCAGACGACGTCTGTGCACTCACGGAGCCATAAAACTCACCCTCCCTCCATGACAGAGACCAGCTGCAGGTAATGCTCATATGTGCTAATGCTCATATGTGCTGATGCTCATGCATGTGGCAGCAAGGTGGCCAGGCTTGCTGATGTCTGCTCACATTGCCAGCTGTCCAGGAGGACCACAAATTTGAGGTCAGCCTCAGCTCCAGATCAAGTCCCATCTCTTTTGTTCAAATATTTATTTACTTTTTAAAAGTAAAAGTGTGGGTTCCTTTCTCTGGGAGGCTGGGCTGAGAATCTGGTCACAGAGTTTTCTTCAGCCTTCAGCCTTCTGGAGGTTAGCTGAAGGCAGTTTCGTCCTGAGACCTGTCATGATGAAGGCCTTCTGGGCAGAGAAGGAGCGCTAGGCAGCCATGCTCAGCTGGGTTGAGACAATAAAAATCTTATATCGAGACACTAGCCCAAGGGACATGTCCCATGAAAGACTTTACTTACCGGGAAAGTGGGTCAGAGGGGAGGACATCCTATTGGGACTTTAGGTGAGAGAAACATGGGAGAATAGGGAAATAGAAGGATCCAGAGGGTCCTGGAAACCTAAAAGAACATTATGATGGGTGGACCTGTGTCCAGGAGTCCTGCTCAAACTATGGCACCAGCCAAGGAAAATATAGACAGTAAACTTCAAACCCTTACCCAGATTTAGCCGATGGACAGGACATTCTCCACCGTTGAGTGGAGAGTGAGGTCTGACTTTCATGCAAACTCTGGTGCCCCATTTTTGACCACGTTCCCTGGATGGGCATGCCTGGTGGCACTCAGAGGAAGGATAACAGGTCACCAAGAAGAGACTCGATACCCTATGAGCATATACAGGGGGAGGAGGTCCCCCTCAGTCACAGACATAGGGGAGGGGAGTAGGGGGGAAGCGGGAGGAATGGGAAGATACAAGGTATGGGCTAACAACTGAGATGTAATATGAATAAATTAATAAAATATTAAAAAAACAAACAAAAAATCTGTGACCCTTCCAGAATGGAAAGGGAGCCTCTGGCTTGTGAAAGGCCAGGCCACGCCACACTTGATTAAAATAAAAACAGTCAAGAGTCAAAGAACTAGATTTTAATTCACTAAGCTTAATGATAAAAGAAAGACAAGGGGAGAGAGCTGAGAATGGGGGGAGGTGTGTGTGGGGGGGTGGGGAGTGTGCTCCCAAACCTTCCAGCCTCTGGGTTTTTAAAACTAAGTGTACTTGAACAGCAGGAGACAATCTCAGGAAATTTTGGGGTGGGGTTTGTCTCCAGGGCACCTTTTATAGGTTTTTCTTCAAAGATTCAGATTTTGACACCTTTTATGTGGGTTAGGGTCTGCAAGGAACTATCTTTTTAAAAAAAAAACACACACATTTAGGTCTGGTGGGTTGTTATCAGCAGGGGGGTCTGGTCACCTATGTCTGAATAGGAAGCTTACCAGGAGAGGAGGGAGTATCTCCTCTGCATGCAGACAAGGGACCGCATAAAAGGGGATTGGAGATATAGTCATAGTACTGTCAGAAGAGGGCTTGGTTAGCATGTGTGAGGGTAGACTTACTCTTCAGCAACACACACACACACACACACACACAGAGAGAGAGAGAGAGAGAGAGAGAGACAGAGAGAGACAGAGACAGAGACAGACAGAGAGAGAGACAGAGACAGAGACAGAGAGAGAGAGAGAGAGATATGTTGGTGTGGTGAGAATTGCATCACTGATGATTGTTCACCACATTGGCAACTAGACCAGATTTAGAATCACGTAGGAGCCTCACATCCGGCCATGTCTGGTAATTCATTTCTTCTCTGCAGAAGTTTTACTGAAGCCGGCATACCACCCTCTGTGTGCTGGAGTCTCAGAACAAAAAAGGAGGAAGTAAGCTGAGTCCCATCATTTATTTCCTCCTATCCCCTGACTTTGGATGTGACTGTGACCAGCCACTACAGTGCTCCTGTGGCCATGCCTTCTTCAGCATGATGGGCTAGGCCCTCCGACTACCACTCAGGGTCATCCCTTCCACCCCAGGCAGTTCATGTCACGTATTTGATCACAGCAACAAGAAAAGCAAGGATGCAAAGAAGACAAATGGCCCACCCATTCTCAACAGCAGCCAGGGATGGCTGGACCTCAAGACCTCTTGATGTAGAAGGGAATGACACAAAGCCAGCTAGTTAACACCTTGACAGGAGGGGGCACAAGGAGATTATTTTCATACCAGCAGAGAAGACAAATCCCACCTGTACTTATTGATGAAATTGAGAATACATTAATGAAGCTGAGTGGTGGTGGAGCATAACTTTAATCCCAGCACTAGTGAGGCAGATGCAGGCGCATCTCTATGAGTTCAAGGCCAGTCTGGTTTACAGAGTGAGTTCCAGAACAGCCAGGCTACACAGAAAAACTCTGTCTCAAAACCAAACCAAACTAAACAACAAAAATACAACAACAACAACAATAACAATAGAGTATCAAGTTTGCCATGTAGACATAATGAGAATGGAATCCTTTTAAATATTTTATTCTTCAGGGTGCGTGTATCGGGTCTCTCTCTCTCTCTCTCTCTCTCTCTCTCTCTCTCTCTCTCTCTCTCTGTCTCTCTGTGTGTGTATGTGCTTATGTGTCACAGGTTCAGCTAGATTGGCTGGCCAGTAAGTCCAATAGATCCCCTGTCTTCACCTCTCCAGTGCTAGGGTTATGGATGGTCACCACTGTGCCTGGCTTTTACACGGGTGCTGGGGATCCAGACTTAGGCCCCCATGATTGTGTGACAGACATTTTTCGACTGGGCTAAAGCCTCAACCCTGGATACTTTACTTTTTTAGTGTCCCACACTACTTAATATCTTGCACCGATTCATCTGTTAGAATTGTTCTTTGTTGGTAAACTGTGTGCAAATATGTGACAGATCAGTCGTGGGACTATCATCTCCAGGGCTTATTTTAAATTAACTGTAATTTCAAGGTTTTAGTGGTTGAAAATTATCATCCCTAAGCAATTTCTACTATGTGCAGCTGTGTGGATCCTAATCCATCCACAAGGAACATTAAACATTTTTCTATGAATTACCCCCATTGCCTCATATCTTGAAAAGGCAATTGGCCAACTTCGGGAAATGTTCATTAGTTACCTTTCATGTGCCCAGTATTAGATTCCACAGACTGTATATGTATGAACTCATTTAATTTCTACAAAAACCCATCAGGTATTCAGGAGTCTCCTTGCCTTTCGGGAGCTGAGGAAATCATGTCCCTGAACACTTAGATAGTTCCCTGCTGAAGTGAACTTGTATCCCTTGAGTCAGGTTCTGTGCTTGCAGAAAAATGAACGGTGTCCACAAAGCTATTTCTGATTCCACTTTCCTATATTAACTGGCATGTGTGTGTGCACGTGTGCATGTGCGTGCCTGTGTGTGTGTGTGTGTGTGTGTGTGTGTGTAGGTGCCAGATATGGAAACAGATGCCGCTTAAAAACAAAACGCAGCCACCATTACATTTCTTTATGGTTAAGGAGCATCTGGAGCAATTTAAGAAGTTAGAAGAGCGATAGGATGTTTTACAACATAATGTGCCCCAGGATTGCCATCCAAGTGGGAACGTGTTTGCTGAATAATGGCTCCGAGCATTGCTCTATGGGTTCGGTTTCTCCAGGCCTCTGCAGAATGACTGCAGTGAGGCTGGAGCTTTATTTATTTAGTTTAATTTTTCTTCTTTCATTCTAGCAATCCAGGGAATAAAGTAGCACTCCAAGTGACAACACACACTAAGACGTGGGGAGGAAAATCAGACTCGTTGTGGAGAACAGAACAAAAGTAAAAAGAGGAGTCATAAAAATGTTTAAAAAAAATAAAAAGATTGTAAATAAACTTGTGTAATTGTGTGCCACTAAAGGAAAGGCACATCTAACCAGTTCAGCATCAGCTCCACAGGAGACCATCTTGGTCTTTTCCTTACTGTAATGAGGAAGGCACAGAGGGAAAGCACGCACCATTGCGACCCATCTAAATATGAGCCAACATGGAACGGCTCCTCCTGAGGGTTGCCACTGAGACCAATTCTAGATGGCTCTAACTTATCATCTGTCTCTTCTTCTGAGATGTTAAGCAAGGGAGGAGGGCAACAAAGAAATACCTGTACTGTCTTTCCAACCAGACAACACAGCTTCGTCTGACCCCCTCATCCAAAGTGAACCCAGAGAATGGATGCTTTGTATTTAATTGAATTTATAGATAAATATTAGTAGATAATTTTGTTGCCTCTTAAACCTGTATGGCTGCCATAAGTATTTCTGTTGTTTCCAATTACACTGCAAGTGAAGAGTGACACAGAAAGGCACTTCATAGGCTGCCAGGGAGGTGGCTCCATGCATGAAAGGACTTGGTGGCAGCACAGTGACCTGTGCTCTATCCCTGGAATCCATGTGAGAAACTAAAGGGTGGCTCCCATAGGTAATCTCAGGCCTCCTTTGGCCAGATGGAAAACAGAGACACAATTACCTGGGAGCTTGCAGGCCAGCTGGCCTGGAGTGGGCACAGCAGTGGCAGAAATAATAACAGAAACCCAGCTGCCTAGATGGAAGGAGGTAACTGACCCTCAAAAGCTGTCTTCTTCTGTCCTCTCCCCTCTCTTCCCCTCCCCTCCTTTTTCCCTCCCTTCCTTTCCCCCTCCCCTTCTCTCCCCTATCTGCCCCTCTCCTCTCCTCTTCTCTCCCCTCTCCTTCCTCATGTCTCTATCCATCTCCTCCTCCACTCTCTCCTCTCCTCTTTTTATTTTGTTTTTTTTTTTTTGACAAGGGACTCACTCTGTAGTGCAAGCTGGCCTTGGAGTCTATCCCTTCTGCTTTAACAGGTTCCCACCAGCATACCCGGCATTTACCTGGAATGCTATAAAGTAAAAGCACTCTCTCATTGCTTACCCAGAGCCTGAAGTGCTGGCCCCCTCTGTGCTAGATCCTTGAACCATTGGTTCAGGAAGCAGATTCTGTGCCAGTCTGCTTTCTGTTACTGCAACAAATACTTGAGACAATCAACTTCTAAAGAAGGAGATTAGCCCTGGTTCACAGCTCTGCAGGTTTCAGCCCGTGGTGAGGCGGTACATCATGGTGGCGTGAGCACAATGGAACAAAACCATGCAGCTTAGGGCTAGAGGCTGAAAGAAGGAAGAGCTAGAGGTCGGGGTCCCACTGTCTCCTCCAACAACACACATCCAAGGACATGAAGACTTCCCAGTAGGCTCTACCTCTTAAAGATTTCATCCACTACCCTGTAGCACCATGTGCTGGAGACCAAACTTGTGGTGCATGGGCCTTTGAAGATATTTTATTTAGATGATGGTGGCAACATCTTAGCACTTCTGCCATCATACTCCCCTGCCCCGCCTCCCCCGGAGATCCACTGGGACTCAAAGAGGTCAAGAGTGGCATGCCAGTGGGTGTTTCTGGGAGCAGAAGCTCCAAGCCCATCCAATGGAAAGGCTCAAGTGAACCACCACAGGGTGAACTGTTCTCATGCTTCCTGGGGTAGAAGCTCATTCTGTGGGGTTGTGAGCCTCTGTGTTATAACCTCCGCCGCCACATTTTCTTCTGGGTATCTTTTCCTGCCCTGTGTATCTGCCTCAGTATTCACTACTCTGAAGACAAGCTTTTTCTTCATTCACATATAATATTTGGCCATTGTACTGTTTATTTTTTTATATATATAACATTTGGGAACAGGGATCCTCCATTGAGGAATTGCCTTCATCAGATTGGTTTGTGGCCATGCCTGTGAAAAGTGATCTTGATTGATGATTGATGTGATAGGGTCCAGCCCACTGTGGGCGACACGATCCCTAGGCAAGCAAGCCTGGCCTATAAAAGAAAGGTAGATGAGAATAAAGCAGAGAGCAAGCCACTAAGCAGCACTCCCCCACAGTTTCTACTTGAGTCCCTGCCCTGACTTCCCTCAGTGATGGACTATAACCCGAGAGCTGTAAGAGGAAATAAACCCTTTCCTCTCCAAATTGCTTTTGGTCAGGGCGTTGAGTATGTTGGATAGCTGCACACTGGCTCATTCTCAACTAACCTGTAAGATGTTTATCTGACTCTTGCTTTCTGAGACGGGAGAGACATAAGCACCAGGAGAGCTGACCATTTAAAATTAAATTTCCCATATTTCAAAAGCCATATACATGTTTGTTTAGGAAATTCTGGAAATAGAAAGAAAGTGAAGAGAAATGTCCTGCATAATCCTGCTTCATTAATGTGGCATACCAATATTTGTATAAACCAGCAGATCTTGGACATTACTCAGTATGCTTATCAAGACAAAATAACTTTAAAACCACAATACCCAGTAGATATAAGCCCATTAAGCCAGTCTGCCCAGTAAGGACATGGAAAATGCAGAAAAGGAAAATTGCCTCAGAAATTCCCACCATTAGAAGAACCATTGTCAGAATGGCTAAGATCAAAAACTCAAGTGACAGCACAGGCTGGCGAGGATGTGGGGAAGAAGGAACACTCCTCCATTGGTGGTGGGAGTACAAACTTGCACAGTCACTCTGGAAATCAATCTGGTGCTTCCTCAGGAAATTAGGAATAGTTGTCCTTCAAGACCCACTCCTGGACATACACCCAAAGGATGCTCCATCATACAACAAAGACATTTGCTCAACTATGTTCATCGCAGCTTTATTCATAATAGGGAGAAGCTGGAAACAAGCCAGATGTTCCCCAACTGAAGAATGGATAAAGAAGCTATGGTATGTTTAGACAACAGGATACTATTCAGCTATTAAACACAAACAAGTCATGAAATCTGCAGGCAAATGGATGGAACTAGAAAGGATCATCCTGAGTGAGGTAACCCAGACCCAGGAAGACACACATGGTATGTACTCAATTATAAGCAGATTTTAGCCATATAGTACAAGATAAACACACTACAATGTACAGACCCAAAGAAACTAAGTAACAAAGAGGACCCAAGGGAGGATGCTTAAACCTCATTTGGAAGTGGAGATAGAATAGACAGCAGAAGTGGTTAAAGAGAGGGAGAAGGGTAAGAGAGGGAGCATGGAGAGAAATGAGGGTTGATATCAGACCTGGGGAGAATGAGGGCTGGAGAACAGAGGGCTTGCAGAGAGAAGAAAAACCTTGGGTGGAGACCTCTATGAGACAAGCTAGAGACCTATGACTGGTATGTCTCAGGGAGGCTATGAGGATGACTAGCTGAGATTCTTAGTAGGTGAGGTGATGGAGACTGAAGAGGACACCCTCTAACTAGGATTCCTAGTAGAAGGAGGGGAACACCAACCCACCCACAAAAACTTTGACCCAAAACTTACTCTGACTACAAGATGCATAGAGACAAAAATAGAACAGAGATTGAGGGAATGTCCAACCAATGGTTGGCCCAACCTGAGACTCACCCTATGCGGAACAGCCAACCTTTGACACTATTAACAATACTCTGCTATGCTTGCATATGGGAGCCTAGCATACAGATCCTCTGAGTGGCTTTACCTAGCAGCTGATGGAAACAGATTTAGAGACCCACAGCCAAACATTAGGAGGAGCATACGGAGTCTTGTGGAAGAGTGGGGGGAAGGCTAGAAGGACTCTGAGGGCACTAGAACTCTACAGGAAGACCAATAGAGCCAACTAACCAGGGCCCAGGGGTTAGGGTGGGACTGTGGAGATTGAAACACCAGCCAAGGACCATGCATGGACTGGACCTTGGCCCCCTACACAGATGTTGCCAATGAATAGCTCCCTCCTCATAAGAGTCCCTTAGTTAAGGGGAATGTGGTTGCCTGCTTTTCGATCACTTCACTCTGGCGGGGTTCCCTCACCACATCACAAAGGAAGAGGATGTGCTCAGTCCTGATGCAACTTGACATGTTGAGGTGAGTGGGTGGGTGGGTGGGGCTCCTCTTCTCTGAGGAGTAGGGAGGGGGAGTAGAGGAAATAGGGAGGGAGGGTGGGACAGGGAGGAAAGGAGGGAGGGGATATGTAAAGTGAATAATTAAGAAGGAGGAGGAAGAAGAGAAGGAGGAGGAAATGGAGGAGGAGGAGCAGGAGGAAGAGAAGGAAGAGAAGAAGAAGAGCCATTGTCTGAGTCTGGTTCCTCCTTTAATATAACACTTCCTAGATCTATTCATTCCAGTGTAAATCTCATGGCTCCATGCTTCTTTGCAGATAAATAAAATTCTACTGTATATATGGACCACAATTCCATTATCTGTCATCTGCTGAGTGGACATCTGTAGGCTGGTCCCACTTCTTTGTGCCACAAATAAACATAGATGGACAAGTCTTTCTGTGGCAGGATGCAGAATCCTTGGCTCTGTAGAACCGTCTAAGCAAGACCCCTACAGCACAGGCATTTGCCCCTAGAATAAACAAATGTGACTATATAAAACTAAAAGTTTCTACACAACAGAGGAAACTGTCAACAGATAAAACAGTCGACAAAATAAACGATATTCTTTTTTACTTAAAGAATTCATTGCATATACTTACTGAACATGGTTCTGTGTTACAAAGGATTTTCATACAAATGTTATTCTGAGTGTAGCAGTTTCCCTTTATGCCCTCATATCCTTTACACTTTTGGGTAATGATCTACTAAGGAGTTCTATGTAATTCCATTGAAATTATCTTTTAGTAGACATTTATTATATTTCCGGATTTTTTCTTCATTGCAAATTAATTTTTCAGAGCTTGCCATGTATCTATCGAAGGTTTACTGTTATTTTGGGACCAAAAAATAGAGGGTCATTTTCAGGCAAATAGCAATGTGCCTGTATTGCATAAGTATCTGAGATACATAAATATATCAAGAAGTCAAGCAAAACAAGGCTCCCAAAACTGGGAATTAGAACCAAGAACCTGCAGAAAATGAAATTAGACCCATATCCTTCATTCTGTGTAAAACCCAGCTCAAAGTGAATCAAGAAGCGATGCTGGTCACAGACCCAACTGTTTATCTCGGCAGGTCTGGGGTTGCAAACTCGCCCCCACACCCTGACATTTTCAGATACAGCACCTGAGTGGAGGGGTGTTTAGCAGCATTTTTTTCCTCTGTATGAAAAATGAAGAATAGTAAATTCTGTTGGTGCCTTTTAGGCATCTAGTTTCTGTCGGCTGCTGGAGGTGTTGGAACACCACATGGAAGTTGTAATCAGAAATTGGCTTCTTGTCAACCGGCCTGGTTTGGGCTTGAAGTTTATTAAGAGCTAAGCAGGATCTGTTCAACCAGGGCCTTGAGGACCACACGCCTTGTCCTCGCTCTCTGCTGCTCTTGTTCACGTGTAGAATTTCCTCTGAGCAGAATGTCTGTAAGCACATGGAGTCTGTATGCTCTCTGCGTCTCTGCTCATCAACGTATGCCTCTCCCAAAGCAATAGAAAAGAAATATTAAAGGAAGAAAAGGAGTCTGAGAAAATTTTGACTTATTTTAAAAAATCCCTTTCAGTCGGTGGGGCTCCACAAGGACTGGGCACATTGATACACTCTTGAGCTGCAGAATTCCTAGTCTCGTGATTTCTCAGAACCCTCCGAAGTCCAATATGGATCCCAAACATACTAATAGGATTAGAAATAGCATCTCCAATAAAAAGAAACGCACAGCAGAACAGGGCCTGTAATAATGCTTTTCTTTCTGAAACGCTGAAAGTATGCCATGTTTACCTGGAAATGTGTATGGGAAGTTAAAGCCATCCAGGTGATGGGCATCTACTTTTTTTTAAAGTTTTTTTTCCAAGTGAAATTCTACCCTCAAAGTTTGTGCTGCCAGCTTCCAGCCGTACCCCTTTCCTCCTGTCTCCCTCCACTGCCTTGCCTTTATGACCTTTTTTGGCTACGCCCCTTGATTTACAGTCATTTGTGTGATGGCACCGCTTTGCTGTATGGCAGTTTATGTCACCCTGATCTTGTCATAAATGACTACCATAAAGCGAGGTAAAATATCATAAACCATTAGTGAGTCCCTGACGCTCAGGGTTCTTCTGAATCAGCCCTGTCAGGAGCCAACCGTAGAAAAACAGGTTCGGCCTTTTGAAGGGAACAGCACTTGACACTGAATTTTTTTTTAAAAAGTTAAACCCACCAAGATTCACTAACCTCTTTCTGTGTTGTATATGTGACATATATATCCTGCGTTACTTCTCTAAACGGAAAAGCTATGATTAACTCCGTTGTTCAGATGGGGAAACCAAAGCGTGGTGGATTTCAACACAACCAGCACACGGTGGGGACTTTGACACAGTTCTCATGGCCACTGTGGTCCTGCGCTCCTACCAAGCACTACACAGACTGCATTCCTTCACTGACAAATAAGGGGGTGGAGCTGGTGACAAGTGAGCTGCTGTGTCA
The DNA here is from genome assembly GCF_903995435.1 of Acomys russatus. NCBI lineage: Eukaryota > Metazoa > Chordata > Mammalia > Rodentia > Muridae > Acomys > Acomys russatus. Next base: position 18,702,032 of record NC_067140.1, read on the forward strand.
CATATTCCCAGAGACATGGAAATAAACGTCTACTTGCCCCAGACAGGAAACTTAGTATAGACCAAAGTCAGGGTGCCACCAAAGTCCACCTTGCTGAACCAATAAGCTTTATTTATAGAAATATGGGTGAAGGGTGACTTACAGGAGCAGAAATGACTCAAAGACAGCTGCGTCACCAAAGCCTGCCCAAGCATGGGTGACAGCTCATGAAAGCTTGGACGCCCGGAGCACACTGTACAACCTATAGACAGCTTTTCAGACTAGTGAGTGTCTCTTCCAGGCCGCTCTGCTGGTCGGAGTCTCTCTTCCTGCTTATTAAGTTTGAGAAGGGTGATGCCTAGTGTATTTGGTCAGTTTCAGGGACTTCCTGAAACCACTGAACTGTTTACTACCAGGGTCTTAGCAAGCCTCCCTTTAGAACATCCTGACTCTTAACCAGGTTCCCAGCAGGATGGAATGTATTCATTTAGGAAGTTGCTAACAGACAGCTTCCAGGGTTCATGACTTCTTGTCGTCTTCACCGATGTCCTCCTCCCTCAAGATCATAATCCCCTCCCACACACCCTGGGGTGTGTATTGCTGTACACATAGGCTGTGATGTCACCCTGCTGTCTAGTCGCTATTTTATGTGACAATGTGTCCATTCTAGTTTCATTTATGTTTCTATGGTAAAATATTCTTTTATTTTCTTTTCTTTGCCTCACAATTCCAGGTTACACTGTACTGTACAAGAGAAATCAAGGCAGCAAGAGCTGGAAATAGTCATATCATTGTCTGCAGACAGGAACAGAGAGAATCAAATGCATGTATGTCCACTTGCTTGTCTGTACTCAGCTTGATTTTTCTCACTCTTACACAGTTCAGGACCCCCTGCCTAGGGATTGGTGCCACCCATCATGGGCGGAGTTTTTGTACATCAGTAAATTAGTTAAGACCGTTCCCCACAAATAGGGCCACGGGCCAACCCGCTGTGCACAGTCCCTCCTTAAGACTGTCTTCCCAGGGGGTGCTAGGCTGTGTCAAATTGACACTCAAAGCACACCATCACACCATGCACTTACCTACTACCCAGCTCACTCCTGATCCCACACTTCCTGTCTCAGTCTTGCTTGCACCATCTCAAGCCGGAAACCCAAGGAACACCTTCAGCTCCTCTTCTTCAGCTGGCAGCCCTGGCTTTGTGCGTCTCTCTGTCCTTTCTGAAGAGAGTACTCGTCTTAGTCACCGTTTTGCTGCTGGGAAGAGACACCATGACCCAGGGAGCTCTTATAAAGGAACCTGTTTAATTGGAGGCTGGCTTACAGTTTCAGAGGCTTAGTCCATTTTCATCATGGAGGGGAGGATGGCACAAGCATGACCTCCCAATCAAGAAGCAGAGAGAGAAAGAGAGAGAGAGAGAGAGAGAGAGAGAGAGAGAGAGAGAGAGAGAGAGAGAGAGAGAGAGTTCCTCCACAAGGCCACACCTCTTAACCAGGTAGTTCACTTCCTGGTGACTAAGTAGTCAAATATATGAGCCTCTGAGGGCCATTCTTATTCAAACCACCACAACACTCATTCTCCTGAAGCTGGTTGCTGTCACCTCCCTCCTGCTGCTGGGGACCCATTTTTACAGACACTCTCATCCACATTTCCATCATGTTTAAGAGTCAGAAGAAACATTCAGAAGCCTTCAGCTGGCACTGGGAGGGAACTGCTGGCTTCTGAGTATTGTGTCACCAGTGTCACCAGCTTTATCTCGTCCTTCCTGTCTCTTGCCTGCCTTATCTCTGCATCTCTGACCCTTGGCTTTGAATCATGGGAATTGGATTATTTCCATCCGGTTCAGGGCAGTGGACACAGACTGAAGAAACATTTCCATCCAGGTCCATCTGGCTGGCCCAGTGAGTTTTTGGGTAATTCGGGAGCATGAGTGACAGGAAGGCACCTACACCACCAAAGAGCCTGCCCCAGGGTGGCCAGGACTCATGAAAGCTCCCAGGAGCTCCCTGCCCAACTGTTGGTATATCCACTAATGGCACTATCTTTCTCTCAGCAGTTATCACTGTTGGAACCCTGGGACTCCTGTCAATTTCATTGCTTCCATTAGATTCCAGAGCCTTAGGAGCGGCCCTTTCCATCCTCCATGAGGGAATGTTTCAATTTGGGCAGAGCAGTTATACAACAGGCTGGGATATTTTCTATGCAGAACCCTCTTTACACCCACATGTTTGGTTTTCTCTCTGTCTGCTCCCTGGTCCCAACGCCTTATCTATACTAGTCCCTGTCTCTGTCTATTTTTTAATCTTTATTTTTTGCCCCACTTTATCACCTTCTGAGCTTGGGTCATGCCATGGAAGGTTCTGTTTCCCATGAGATGGTGAGCTTCATGGAGGCAGGACCAATCTTGTCAGGTCTACAGATGTGTTCCTAGTCATCAGCACAGGGCCCAGCTTGGCGACTTACGAGACATTTGTCCAAAGGAAGCTGAACTCGTTTCAGAGCCTGGGAGGACAGATGTGGATCATCTTTCATTACACATGTTAGAGCGTGCACACACTCACTGTTGGCCCGATAGGGCTGTTAATTTAATACACAGTGGTTGACTGAATTATAGCCACCCTCAGAAAACCTTGGTGCACAAGACTGGCAGTGAGCGGTACTCACTTGTAGGACTGACAGTGGTGGGTCATGAAAGGGGAGCAATGGGCACAAGTCAGAATTAGGACAGCAGCACCCAGCTCATTAAGAGACATGCCTGAGCTTCTTGAACATAAAAAGAAACAGGAAAAATAGGAACCAGAAGGAAACAGAATCAGTAGGTTTCTATTTCTGCCCCCACATTTACGGTCTTTTCCAAAAATTTTTCTTGGTTTCCTCTATCACATCCACAGTGAAGTGTAAATTATAGTTTGCAATATAAATGGCCATTTCCAGCACATTTTAGCAAGGCACAAAATTTTTATCTGAGACTGAAATTTGGCATTCTTTCACCTTTTCATGCTGGGAAGTTTTTTTTTTTTTTTTTTTTTTTTTTTTTTTTTTTTTTTTTTTTTTTTTTTGTCTTTGCAAACAATGATGAGACATAAATCCAACTGCCGTTATCTCTAGCCAACCCTACACCCAGCTAAAGAAAAATGGACTGGGAAAATGGGAGTGTCTCTGTGGGAGGGCTGGTCCTTGCCACCCTAACGTGTAGCACATGCCTTACACACGGTGGAATCAAACCAGGGTCCTATAAACATGAGATGCTGCTTCGAACGGTGCTCACTTGTAATCCCTTCCTCTCCTTGACGATTTCTGTTTGCCCTGGCACCTCCAGCTAAGTCACTGCCATCCACAGGGAAGCCTGGTACACCCTGCTGCTCAGGAATTGAACTCTATATAGAAGGCTGGCAACTGAAAAGCATACAGAGGCTCTCAGTATGTCCTAGGTACAGGTGTGGTGTTGTAGGTACATCTCCTGGGACTGGACTCCACACCTCTGCATTTGATTAGCTGTGATCTTCTAAACGGGCTCTGTTGCAAACAGCAGTTTCCTTGACAAGGGGAGAGAACTGTACTTTTCTGTGGGCACGAGGACGAATGCTTAGATCATAGTTGGGGCCTATGCTTGCTTAGTAGAACGCTGTTGCAGGTTCTCTTTCAAGATTCATGACCTCACTAGTCATGAGCTGCTGTCTAGGTTTTTAGTCCCAGGCCTGGTTTCCTTCTTGCTGAGCACAGCCTTAAGTCCAGTTGTTGAGCTGTTGGTTACCACTAAAGTGTGAGTGTCACTACTGTGCCCTCAGGGTCATCTTGTCATGCTGGTCTTTGTCATGGTTCACATGTGTCATAGCTGAGTGGGACTGATGTTTGCTTCCCTCTTTTGGAAGTTTGCATGGTGCCTTCTGGTACAACAAAGGCTAGGGAGGCGGGTATAAGGTCAGTTCCAGCTCAGGGGCCTCTGAGCCCTGTGCCTGAAGTGCATGGTGTCTTCAACAATAGGGACTTAACACCCCACCTTGCCCTACTCCCCCCAGAGGAGAGACCAAAAGCAATAGCAATAGCCTATAATGTTTTGAGAATCTTTCGGATAGCTATGCCAAACAACTCAAAAGAGGGTTTTTTTTGTGCCTGGAATTGTTGTTGTTGCTGTTGTTGTTATTGTTGTTGTTGTTGTTGGATGGTCTTTGGCTCTTGGAGGAAACATTGTCAGGCCAGATGGGAAAATTTTAATTAAACTATATATGTATATTTATATGTCAATTTACATATATTGAAGGTATTTTTAGGTAGATAGCTAATAGTTATCCCATGTTTTTGAGACAGGTCTCTCATTTGCCTGAACTTCCTACCCATCCGGGCTAGTTGGCTTATGAATTCTAAGGAGCCTCCTGGTTCTGCCTTCCCAGCCAATTATAGATGCAACTCTAAGTGTTGCAGCTCTGAAAGGAAAGGCTTCCCTACAGAAGTTCTGCTGCACCCAGCAGCTGATTGAGACAGATGCCGAGACCACCACCAGGCATTAGGTGGAGCTCCAGGAATCTTGAAGAGTTGGGGGAAGGCTAGAGGGATCGGGACGGGACAAGAACTCCACAAGAAGACCAACAGAGTCAACCAACTTAGGCCTTGGCACCTCACAGAGACTGAAGCACCAACCAAAGAGCAAACGGGGACCTAGGCCCTTACACGCACGCACGCACACACACACACACACACACACACACACACACACACACACACACACACAGCTGTGATGGGCAGCTCGGTCTACACGATGGTCTCCTAGCAACTGGAATGGGGTTGTCTCTGACATGGACTCTGTTGCCTGCTTTTGGGTCACTTTCCTCTAGCTGGGCTGCACTGTCTGGCCTCAGCAGAAGAGGGTGCCCTGAGTCCGGATGAGACTTGATATGCTAGGGACGTTGGTACAGGGATGGTCTCTCATTGCCTGAGATGAGGATCAGAGAAAGGAGGAAGAGGTTGGGAGGGTGGGACCAGGAGGAGAGGAGAGAGGGGGCTACACTCAAGATGTAAAGTGAATGAATTAAGGAATGAATAAGTAAGTAAGTAAGTAAGTAAGTAAGTAAGTAAGTAAGTAAATAAATAAATAAATAACAAAAAAGCCCACTACAGGGAAGGCCTTCTCTGTCCCTGTGCCTTGGCTTGGTGTGAGTAGCCAATAGACACTACCATACCCAATTTAACAAAGCAAAACAAAACAAACAGCAGCAGCAGCAGCAGCAGCAGCAACAACAACAAATCATGGGTTTTGGAGATTGAATTGGTCTTTGTGTTTGCAAGGCAAGCATTCTCCTGGCGGAGTCATCTTAAGCCCAGTTTTCTTAAACAAATAAATCCTTCCCTTGTAAGACTTCTAGGTTTGTTGTTTGATACGAGAGTTTCCAAATTCTTTATATTTTAATGCAGAAATTATTTAACAATATTTAAAACCAGCATGAAAACACTGTACTGTTTCAGCATATCTGTCCTAATGTCTATGTAGACCAGAGGCATCTTGAGCTTGTGCTAGACTGTATAAAGGAAAGAGGGGCAAGGTGCTGAGGGCTCAGAAGCTGAAACTGTCTCAGAAAAGCTAGAGAGTGCAGCCATTCTGTAGACACACAAGCAGCTGTGTCGTCGGCCC